>NC_056750.1:164872612-164905112 GCF_019279795.1 Protopterus annectens | reverse complement strand
AGCTGGTACTGAATAGAGCAGGAGTCAAAAATATTTATTTATAGGCATTTGTTAACAAGGAAAATCCAGCTGAGCAATGCCCCTTTTCTGCAAAAGCTCAGGGAGAAAAGTTGAGGTATACAGACACCAAGGACATCATTTGTATTGTTTCATCATTTAAAGTCAGTTTCATTCATGAGCCACAGTTTCGTTATGCAGACATCCTTGACATCAGTTACATCATTTACAAACAGTTTCAATTAAAAAAATAGTTACAGGGGTTGTACATGAATATTTTTTTTAAATATGGGGCAGTATATACAGTACAATATCATCAGTATGCATAGATTGTCAAGTTTTACATAAGAATATTTGTTTATATAAATACTTACTCAGAGACTAGAGCAGAAAAAGATAAGATAAACAGTTAGGACAGCCAAGGGGAAGAGGTTCAAGGAAGGCAAAATAAATTAGATCATAGAGGAGGGTATATTGCGATAATAGAGCAATTCATTTTCTGCAACCGAGAGTTATGGCACAAATTCAGAGAGTTTTATAAGTACCAGTTTAACCAGGGTGGTGCAGGTGCAGAACCATTTATCTATTGCGTATTGCTTCAGTTGACATTTAAAGTTTTTCAGGTTGCAGACTGTTCTTAATTGGAATGGGATGATATTCCAGCTATTAGCAATGCAGTGTGAATGCAGGGAGTATCCTGCATTGTTGTTGGGTTTAGTTATGGAAAATAATTGTCAGTAGAGTGTAAAGATCTCTTATTAGTGTAAGTTTAAATGATGGAGTGAAGAGATGGGAATTTTTCAGGGTTGTGCAGTAGTTTTAAGATTTTAGTTGATTATGACTTCAATAGAGAATTTAATTCAAGCCAGTTTAATTGTTTTAGAGAAAGGCAGTGATGTGATCTATATTGCTGGCTGGTTGCGAATGTGGCTACTTTATTGTAGCATTGTTCTAGTTTGGCTGATAGAGAGGAGTTGAGATTGGTAGGATAGGAGAGCCATATAATAGCGTGGGAAGTAGAAAAGAAGTGGCTATGTTTTGTCTTGTAAAGTCAGTAAGGTAGTGTTTTACTCTATGAAGGCAGCCTAACTTTTGGAGGAAAACTAGAGTGATAGGCTAATGTGCTACACTGCTGTGTTTTGTGTAGCTAATCTCTTTCCTTCTGTCTTGCATGTTTCATAGGTATGCAGTGGTCTGCAGCTCAGCAGAATAGAACACCAAGCCATGAAGCAGTCCTTTATTTACAGGGCAAACGTTCCCACCTGGACAGGATTCTGATACATGAGAACAACCAAAGTGATTGCCCAAACAGAAGAGCAGGGAAAGATAACAACCACTCCTGCACTTATTAGGAATAGTTAGCAGCAACAGTCCCAATCTGTTTCAGGCAGGCAGGTTTCGGTGCTCACTCCGGGCATAGTAGCCCAAACCCAAATGTTAAAAACAGCTTGATATAGCATCTCTTCCTTCATCCTTCTTTCATGTATGTTGCACAAATATGTGCAGTGCTCCTCAGCTTAACATCTTTTTTTCTGTATATATCTCTTTTACTATCTATACATTTTGTACTCTCTTTATAGCACAGAACTAAACAAAATCAATGCATCGAGCCTAATATTGTAATATGCACTTAATAGCTCTACACTCAATCACTAGTACCTTCACATTGCAGATTACTAGTGTAACAGGATAGCGTACCCTCAAACTGAACCACAACAACGAACCAGAAGTTAGGCATCGCTATAATATACACACACTTCACTCTTACTGATGACACCAGTATTCTCGTAGCTTACATAATAAAATCACAGTACTTCATAAAATGTGATTTATTCAGGATTTAGCTCTTTCATACACTAAACGTGGACTTCATCAGAATCATTTTAACATGCTCAATGTTTTACTTAAATACACCTTCTCATCCAATAAAAACCCTCTAAGTGAAAAATGTTAATTATCACTTAAAGTCTCAGTGAACTAAATATACATAAACTGTTATAAATAAAATTACAACACATAAGTTTGCTGTGTCCGTTTCTTTCCTAATTAACAATGTTCATAAAAAAAGTTTATGTAAATATAAAACATTCTCTTGCTAAAAAGTACAAAATTTGTACCACATTAATCAAAACTACTATAAGATATTGCCAACTACAAAAAGTACTGTGATTGTTCCAAAATTGTGCATTGTAATATGTTTTAGTATCTCTTTTATTGCCTAAAGCCGCGGTGGTACAGCGGTAGCGTTGTTGCCTCACAGCAAGAGGTTCTCCTGTTCGATTCTTGGCTGGACTGCCTTCTGTGTGGAGTCTGCATGTCCTCCTCGTGGTCGAGTGGCCTCCGAAAGACATTTGTGAATGGGCATGCCTTTGCTGAAGGTTGGGCGTCGGGCTGGCAACTTGGCACCATAAAAAACAATCGACTGCCAATCATTAGCGGACCGGAGTTCTGCTGTGGCAATCCCTAACCACGAAAAAGCCGAAAAGACAAACAACATCTCTTTTATTGCCTAAGCTGCAAGACAGGATGGGAATATTATCATTGATCCCCGGGTATCTAGTAGTGCTTAATAACAGCTGCCATCTAACCTCTTTCTCTTCCAATAATGCTTTTAAATTTCCCCCTCTGGGGTTTTCTGTCAGACTTTCTAGTATTCCAAACTTAAAAGTGGAGCATAAGGGATTTGCTTCCAGGTGCCTATAAAGAGCATTGGTCTTGTCCTCCTTTTTAATGTGGTATAGATGTTCGTATATCCTATTTTTTAGGGGTCTGTCAGTCTTACCGACGTAGAACCCCGAGTAATTACTACACTTAGCCAGATATGCTACATGTTTAATGTTGCAGTTCCCCTTCCTAAAATAAACCCGAGTTCTGTTGATATTATTCGGAATCAGGGATTTTTCTTCTAATATAGCACAACACTGACTACAACTACCACATTGTTTTGTATGAGTTCTTCCTGTAGGCTGACTATTCTTACCTAAATTTTTTTATAGGTACTACTCTCAAGTTTTCCCTTTAAATTATGCCCTGTTTTAAATGCAAACCTAAGTTTGTCTCCCACTACCCTGTAAACCTACTCATCATGTCTTAAGATGTTCCAGTTCCTATTTATAATTTTCCTAACCACTTCCGTTGAGGGATTAAATTCCAAAATACATGCTCTTCCAAATTCCTCTGAGGCTTCAGTATTTCGGGTACTATTAAATTGGCCCATCGCTATACCTAAAATGGCCTTATATTTCCGGCCCCACTCAATTTTCACATACTGAGTAACATCCTTTCTCATCTTAGCCAGATACCCTCTACTAGCGAACATATTATCTATGTAATCTGTCTCTTTTATCATGTCATCATACCCAGATGTTATTCATGCAGCTTTGATGCATTGCCTTTTCAAAATACTTTTTTTCTGCCACGTCGGGTGACAGCTGGAGAATTCTAAGTATGAGGTGCTGAATGTTGTCTTCCTAAATATCCTGGACTTAAATCCCTTGTCCATATGAAAAACATAGGTGTCCAGATATGGAATACCTACCCTATTCATCATGTACGTAAATTTTAAAAAGGAACTTGTATGGTTTAGATAATGTATAAATTCATCTATCGCTTTACTAGTACCTTCCCACAATATAAAGATATTGTATAAAAATGGATGTAACACTTGATGTTCCTATAATGTATACTTGGAAATATATACTGGTCTTCCCAATCTAGGAGCACCAAAATGGCAAATATGGGGGTGCAGGCTGTGCCTATAGCTACCCCCTTTGTCTGCCTGTAATATTCTCCTTCATAATATATGAGATTGTTGTCAAGTATCAAAGACATAAACTCACACAATAAACTTATTCTCTTCCATTCAAGGCCTGCATATTTATTAATACTATTCTGAAATCCTTCTAAGCCCTCCTCCTTAGGGATGCATGAAAAAAGATCTGTTACATCAATTGTCAAAAATATTAAATCCTTATTCCACATCTCAGCTGTCAAATGACTCAGAAAGTCCCATGAATCATTAATCATATGGGATACATTGTTGTAAATATGTTTCAGCCATCTATCTATCTATAACCACACCGAATGGAAATGTCTTAGATTTACTACCTGAAATAATCGGCCAAAACAGTGGATCTAAAATATCCTTATGTATTTTCAGTATTCTTACTATGGTGGCTAATGTGGGATACTCGACTTTAAGAAATGTATATAATTCATCGGTTATCCCATTATCCAACAGAAAGTCTTCTAGGTGTAAATCTATCCGATGGTGTGCTACATTCACCTCGTTTTTAGATATTGTTTCATATGTATTAGTACTATTAAGTATCTCATACATCTTATTATATGCAGCGGTTTTATACAATACTACCCCTCCCCATTTGTTGGGTTTCATAACCCGAATATAACTGTTACTACATAGGTCTTGTAGTACCTCCCATTCATTTTTGTTCAAATTCCATTTTGCTCTCTTTTTAAAGTTATTGTATTGTAATTTATACAAATCCTCAGTTATAACTTTTTCTAAGGTTATCAAAATAGGGTGAGGGGGGATTAAATCTGCTTTTCTTCTTTAATTGCCCTTGTTGGTGGGAACTTTTTGCTCCTTTAAAAAAGATGGCTAAATTTAATCTTCTAAGAAATAGTTTAAGTTCAATCAGTACATCCACTAAATTAAACTAAGGAGTTGGCATAAATTTCATGCCCTTAGATAACAAGGCAAAATGTTCCTTTTTTTAATTGAATGTCAGTGTAATTGTATATATTGAAATACTCAAATGAATATATGACCTGTTCTCTATTCACAATCTCATCCCTTATTTGCATCTGTTCCTGTTCCATTGCCTTGGTTTCTGATCCATTGTTTTGTAATTCCTTTTCCATTGCCTCTGTCCTGAATCCCATCTTTCCTGATTGTAAATTGAGGTCATTTGCCCTTCCCTGTGATAAAATATTTCAGTAGATTGCACCGCTCCAGTACTGTGCATGTTACTTTCATAATGTCTCTTCCTATTGTTCCTCCCTTCTTTTTTATCTTTGTTTTCCCATGAATATACAGTTCGGTTTCTATACGGTTCTAATTCCCTACCTATTTTTTACATTTTCTCCTTAGTATCTTATCACATTTATCCCTTACCATATCAAATTTCTTGCTATATAACCTATCCCATTCTGGATACAATAAATCATTTACAATCACAGAAGTTTGTCAACATCAGCTAACAAAGTGCATAACCTACTGTCATTAAAATCAATTAACAGTTTCATATACTGAAATCCACAACTATCAAATAATTTTTCACACTCAGTACACATTTCGTTATTTAATTCAACCACAAAAGGCAATTTGTAAGAACAAAGTCCAACTGGTACTATTCTGAGTTCTAAACAATGACTCAGATAAGTGTTGTACATTTGTATAACTTTAATTTTCTCTAACTTCTTTCCCATGTTGTAAGTCATATCTCTGAATGTGCCTTCAGTTGTTTCTCTAACAACATTTGAATTAACAGTCTTACCAAGCTGATCAGATTCAAACTTATAATTGGACTTCAAAAATTGCTCAAACATATTGTTCCTTCTAGAGCAAGCATTATTACTGCTATCCTTATTAAATTGTTCAACCACGTCATAATTTAGATTGTCAACAGTACCTTTTGCTGTGGTGTTGGACACCACTCCTGTATATGTCCGTTTTGATACAGTTCACTTAGGTTTAGCCCCACATCTTTGAAATTCTTCCTCCTCAGCTGCTAGATACTGTACAGATTCTGCCTGTCAGCTGCACTTCCATGCAATATTACAGGCAGACAAAGGGGGTAGCTATGGGGGCAGCCTGCACCCCCATATTTGCCAATTTGGTGCTCCTAGTTTGGGAAGACCATTATATATTTCCAAGTGTACATTATAGGAACATCAAGTGTTACGTCTGTTTTTTGGACAATATATTTATATTGTGGGAAGGTACTAGTAAAGAGATAGATTAATTTATACATTATCTAAACCATACTAGTTCCTTTTTGAAATTTACGTACATGATGAATAGGGTATGTATTCCATATCTGGACACCTATGTTTTCCATATGGACAAGAGATTTAAGTCCAGGATATTTAAGAAGACAACATTTAGCAACTCATACTTAGAATTCTCCAGCTGTCACCCAAAGTGGCAGAAAAAAAAATATTTTGAAAGGGCAATGCATCAGAGCTGCACGAATGATATCTGGGTATGATGACATGATAAAAGAAATAGATTACATAGGTAATATGTTCACTAGTAGAGGGTATCTGGCTAGGATGAGAAAGGATGTTACTCAGTATGTGAAAAATGAGTGGGGCAGGAAATATAAGGCCATTTTAAGTATAGAGATGGGCCAATTTAATAGTACCCGAAATACTGAAGCCTCAGAGGAATTTGGAAGAGCATGTATTTTGGAATTTAATCCCTCAATGGAAGTGGTTAGGAAAATTATATATAGGAACTGGAACATCTTAAGACATGATGAAGAGGTTTACAGGGTTATGGGAGACAAACTTAAGTTTGCATTTAAAACAGGGCATAATTTAAAGAACAAACTTGAGAGTAGTACCTATAAAAAAATTTTAGGTAAGAATAGTCAGCCTACAGGAAGAACTCATACAAAAAATGTGGAAGTTGTAGTCAGTGTTGTGTTATATTAGAAGAAGAATCCCTGATTCTGAATAATATCATCAAAACTCAGGTTTATTTTAGGAAGGGGAACTCCAACACTAAACATGTAGTATATCTGGCTAAGTGTAGTAATTGCTCGGGGTTCTACGCTGGTAAGACTGACAGACCCCTAAAAATAGGATATACGAACATCTATACCACATTAAAAAGAAGGACAAGACCAATGCTCTTTATAGGCACCTGGAAGCAAATCCCTTATGCTCCACTTTTAAGTTTGGAATACTAGAAAGTCTGACAGAAAACCCCAGAGGGGGAAATTTAAAAGCTTTATTGGAGGAGAAAGAGTTCAGGTGGCAGCTGTTATTAAACGCTGCTAGATACCCGGGTATCAATGATAATATTCCCATTAATCCTGTCTTGGAGCTTAGGCAATAAAATAGATACTAAAACACATTACAATGCAAAATTTTGGAACAATCACATTACTTTTTGTAGTTGGCAATATCTTATAGTAGTTTTGATTAATGTGGTACAAATTTTGTACTTTTAAGCAAGAGAATGTTTTATATTTGCATAAATTTTTTTATGAACATTGTTAATTAGGAAAGAGACAAGCAAACGTGTTGTAATTTTGTTTATAGCAGTTTATGTATATTTGGTTCATTGTGACTTTAAGTGATAATTGACATTTTTCACTTAGAGGGTTTTTATTGGATGAGAAGGTGTATTTAAGTAGGACGTTGAGCATGTTAAAATGATTCTGAAGTCCACGTTTAGGGATGAAAGGGCTAAATCCTGAATAAATTGCATTTTATGGAGTACTGCGATTTTATTATGTAAGCTACGAGAATATTGGTGTCATCAGTAAGAGGGAAGTGTGTGGATATTATAGCGTTGCCTAACTTCTGGTTCGTTGTTGAGATTACTAGTAAAAACAAACTTTTGCAGATTTATCTCTCTCTCTGTTCACCAGATTTGAACATGATTCTGGATAAATCAATGTGGCTACCAGCAACAACCAGGGCTACCTTCCTTCTTTTTTATTTTACATTTAAAATGATGTAGAACCACTTCTGCACATTGCTAGTAAATAAACTCAAAGTCATATCATTTCAGTATGGTTTAAGGGATGATAACAATAATCTGAGTTTTACACCCACCATTTATTAGTGGTGCGTACCTCTCAACCTCTTACAGCAAGAAATCTGGACAAATCCAGAAATAATAGGGAGGCAAAGGCCCAAAAATAGGGGCAATTTTTAATTATTGTTCTTAAAACTTAAAAAGTTGAATAACAGGTTTTGCATTAGCATGAATTTTCTGAAGGGTATGAATTATGAAACCCAAATGCATTTCTTTATTTTTTACTTCAATCCTGAATGATTTGCCAGAGAACTACAACTTTATGAGAAACAGATCAAAAATATGAAGCAATAATCCTGACATTCTGCGTAAATCTGGACAGTTAAGAGGTATGGTGGTATGTAAGAGAGACATTATGAACATTACTCCTTTCACAAGGAATCACCTGCCATAGGAAATCAGAGTGGAGTTCTAATTGCCAAAATTAAGAGAGAAACTGTATAGCTTTCTTACAAACAATAGCAAATGCAACTGTTACAGATACACCAGCTAACTAATGGACTTAATACAGATTGAAAGGGCATTAATTTAATACTGGGACATCCCCTAAGAGCTCTATTCTTAACTAAAAACTGTACTGTACTGTGCTCTAAGCAACACCACACTGGTGCCCTTCTCTTATAAAATGTAATCCCTCTGATGCCATACTCACAACATGGAAACGTACAGTTACATACTCCATTTTAACATGTGTGAATCTGCCTGTACTCTGGCTAGATATACCTATCACTGCAGCTGTTGTATGCTATGATAGACTGTTCTCAAAAGAAAATCATTGTAAATAACAGGCTTTGTAAATGTGTGTTGAATGTATTTTATATACCTCTTGAAATGTATTTGACTGCATTGTAATTCATTGACATTTGCATGTGAACTTTAGTAACCTTTCTGTTCAATATATTCTGTGTCTACACATAAATTGTATCTCCAAACAAGCTGGTCTTTCCTATGAAGTCACTTTCTCTTGTTTGTACATAAACTTTGTCTTGTGGTCCAAGTCATAGATGCAAATGGTTTATAGATCAGCCTACCAACTCAGTTAACATGCAAACAAACAGGTAGGTAGAGAAAGAGTTGATATATAGATAGACAGATAGAGTGATAGAAAGATATGAAAAAGAGCAGAGATTTTAAAGCAATCTGAAAATGGGGGGGGGGGGATAATACTATAGCAGTGTGTACTAAGTGGGTGGAAAGTTTTGAAAGGGATGGTAACTGAGTTAGTCGAAGGGGAAGGCCTTCCTAGTATGATCTTTTAGTGTTCATCAATATGAGCAGATAAGACTGAGAAGAGGTTAAAAATGTAAACTTTCTTAAGGTGGAGACAGGTAAACAACCACTGGGTTTATGAGTACAAGAAGGAAAGGTGGGGGGGGGGGGGGGTGCATGGAGAAAAAACAAAATATTCTCAGAACAGCAGTTACAGAGCAGTGTCAGGTCTCGCACGCTCATTTTCTCTGGTTCTACTTACCTTAAAAGTGCTACTTCTCAGGCACTTTCAGCCCCTCACACAATTCAGACAGATTTAACCTTTCTTCAGGTAGAAAATGAACAGAAATATTTTCTAAATGGTCCTATTCAATAACCTTTTTTAAACAACATGAAAGGCACATTTAAACTAAAACAACATTTTTAAGTAAAACAAACTGCAACAAAACAGGAGTGAAAGGCAAGAAATAATGTAAGTGTTAAACTGTAAACTAAGAGATCTAAAATAATCACAGAGCAGTCGTCACAGAGCAATGTCAGTGTACAAAGATTAAATCTTTTCCTGATCTACTTACCTTAGAAAAATGTAATTATTCGGCTTACCCTGCAGTTCAGGCTGATTTAATCCCATTGCAGTCAAAGAATGCAACACAAATCTTTGCTGACTGTTCCTAACCAAGAACTTTTTAAAAAGTCCAAGAAAAAAATTAAAGTTTAACATCAACTTTAAAATACCACAAACCATAACAAAACAAGAAGAAAAGGCACAAAATATGCAATTATGCAAACTATAAACAAGGACAAAAAAAATCACAGGGGTGGAACACCAGACCTCTTGTAGTAGCAGAATAGGTATAACTACTTTATGAGAGAGTGTCCTAAAAGCTTTGGTCTGTGAATGCAGAAGGCTAGTACCAAGGAGTCTTCCTTTAATTCTTTTATTCAATACTAAGTACAACGTGAAGGCAAGCTTCAAAAAAGATTAGCCTGACAGCAAGTAAGAAGGGAAGCAAAACTGGGACAGCACACTCTCCACTGACTATATTATTTCATGGGTTTATTTTTGAAATGTTGCAGATTTATTTATTTATTGAAATTTGTTTACCAAGAAAGTCTCACTGGGTCCAGAGTACCCATTTTCAGCAGGGGCCTGGGGAGAAAAGCTGTCGTATACAGTGGTATAATATTTTACAATATGCATTAACAGTTATGACTAAAGCATTATTACAGATACAAAATGTGGACAAGCAATTGAGACAAAAAGAAGAGACAGGCATATGAACATGTATTTCAAAAGAGAATTCAGTTGGACAGTAGTTAAAATAAGAGGATTGTTCAGGGAAAGACTGTGTGAGAAGAGAAAGAAGAAAAGATTGCATGGGAGGTTAGGAATAAGAGAAAGAGGGAGAGAAAAATAGTGTGGAATACAGAGTTATAGATTAAGTAGATATGAGTAATGAGGTGATAAACTATAGTGGACATATTATAAAGGGTAAGTTACTAGTGCTCAAGAAGGGTACAGTGCTAATGCTTTTAAAGAAGTTTAGAACAGGAGCAGATCCCCGCTTTACTTAAGAATTATTTAAATGCATGTTTGCAGCTCAGGACATTAGGGTTTGATCTGATATTAATAGGAAGATTGTTCTAAGCTTTGGAAGCAGAGTAAGAGTTTACTTTTTTTCCCCAGCAGATTTAGCAGGCTTATGCAATGAGGGGAGTTTGTCTTCTGATCTTTTTTTAAAACAAGAAACATCTTTATTGAATTATTACTTATGACACAGGCAATCATAAATTTATATAAATGAAAACAAACCATATTGACATATTTTCAGGTACAAACATTATACATAATTTATAATCTTCTATACAGTCATTATCAATCAAACTTTATGTAGCTCATTCACTTTCTGTCTTCCCTTAAACCTCATTCCTCCTCCAAAATATTATTCTGCATGCATTGCCCCCACAATTCTGATTTTTTTCTGTATAATTTGTTCCTACGTTTTTCTAAAGATCCCACTTCAAATTCTTTATCCCTGTTACTATATTCACTACTTATAGTATGGCTGGTTTAAACTTTGATTTTCATTTTCTAGTAGCTGCTTTTTTGGCAGCCAACAGATTTAAATTCAGCAAGGCCTTAGTATGTTTAGGCAATTCCGATTCTGTATCACAGCTAAAGAAAAAAAAATCCTTAGTTACATGAATTTGCTCACCCAATATTTCTGACAGAGTAGTCTGCAGGGAATTTTTAAAGTCTGCCAACTCAAATGTACGTTCCAAGTTACCTCTTGTTCCCTATCGCACCTCCAACATTTGCAATCTACCTGAGGAAAATTTCTTTGGAGTCTGCTTGGTGTATAAAAATACCTATACAAACACTTCCAAGCAAAGATTTTAAATATCCAGACTTTGCTGCATATTTGGGAGCCATACATATATCCTCCCATTGCTTCCTTATAAATTATTTATCTAATCTCTCTTCCTAATCCTTTCTAACCTCCTCTGATTGATTCCCATAGTTATCATGCAATATTTTATATGGCCTACTAATTGTCCCTTTTTAACAGCAACTTCTGTTCTAGATTGTACTGTTTGTCTTGTGATCTTAAGGATCTTGTGGGAATATAGCTATGAAAAACATGACTCAGGGCAGGGCAGGCAGTGGGTTTAAGAATAATGTAATGGGCAGTTATGAGTTGAAGATAGGTAAGGTGTTGGGTAGTTCAAGTCATTTAAGGGATCGAAGGGAAGTGCAGCAATGGGTATAGTATTTGGAAGTAGTAGCAAATTTAGATATTTTATTAGAACGAGATTCTAGTTTTAATTTGAGTGAGATGTGGAGAGTGGTAAGAACTGGAGCTCCATATAAGGAGTGAAGAAAAGAGGTAGATGTTAGCAAGAGTGATTCTGGTAGATGTGTTTAGATAAATCTAATGCCGATATTGCATCCTCAGCTTCTGATGATTTTTTAATATTGTTATGGATATAAATATCAAATGTTCATCAATGGTCACACCTAAGAGTTTAGTATTTGGAAATACATCAATTACTGTATTATTTTGGAAGTGAATGTTAAACTTTGAATTGTCCACAGAATGTGTTTTGGGGGTAAAGGGGAGAACTTTGTTTTTTTTTGGGGGTTGAGTAGCATTTGGGAATTATTAAGCCAGGTTTCAAGAGAATAGAAAGCTTCTTGATTTATTTGTTGAAGATGGGACAGGTTGTTTGAGGAGCAGATAACAGATGAGTCATCTGCATGCTGAATTAGAGAGCCTTGACAGGAAAAGGTTTGAAGTTTTTTGATAAAGATATTAAAAGGAAGGGGTTCAGAATAGAGCCTTGGGGGACACCAATGATATTTGGTAGGTAGGGAATGAGGGAGTCTTGTCATTTTGCAGATTTTTGTCTGTTGGACTTATAGGTTGTAAACCATTTGAATGTGGAGGAGGAGAGCCAAGGATAGAGAGAAAAAGTTTAGAATTGGAAATAGTGTCAAATGCTTTTGAAATATCCATAAATAGTGAGAAGAAAAGTTTGCCAGAATTTCTAGAATTATTTATAGTGTCCATAAAAGAAAGTAGTACTGTTTTTATCTCCTTTATTGAATTATCACCCATGACACAGGCAAACATACATACATATACAAGAAAACAAACCATGCCAATGTGTTCACTTCTGTACAATTGTCATCAATCCAATATTACATGAACTGATCAGTTCCTGCCTTCCCTCAAACCCCACCCTTCCTTCAAAACATTACCCTGCATGCACTGTTCCCACAATTTTCATCCTGTTCTATGCAATTTGCTTCCACCCCATCTAAAGATTCTACCTCTAGTTCCTACATCAATGTCACAACACTCACTACTTCAAACACAGATGGTCTAGACCCTGATCTCCATTTTCCAGTAACCACCCTTGTGGCAGCCACCAGAATTAAACTTAACAAGGCCTTACTATGTCTTGTAAATCTAGATCCTGTATCCCAGCTCAAAAAGACACCTCCCCAGTTACATCCACCTGCTCACCCAACATCCTCGACAGAGAAATCTGCAGGGAGCTGTCAAAGTTTGCCAACTCTTTACACCGTCAAAACACATGTTCCCAACCACCTCCCTCCTCCCCATCACAGCCCCAACACCTGGCATCCATGTGAGAGAAAAGCTATCTGGAGTCTGTTTGGGGTATAAAATACCTGATAAATCACTTCCAAGCAAAAACATCCCAAATCCCCTAGACTCTGTTACATACTTGGGCACCATACACATGTCCTCCCATTGTTTCCCAACAAATTGCTAATTCAATCACTCCTTCCAATCCCCTCAAACCTCTTCTGACTGACTCCTACAGCCATTATGCAACATTTTATATGCCCCACCAATTCTGCCCTTTCCAACAGCAGATATTGTTCCAGACTCAACCAAAACTCCACCAGAGCAGGTCTTTCTCCCAAGACACCTCCATCCCTTTCCCCCAACCTACACTCTGACAACAGTCCCTGACAGTGAAGGCAGTCTCCAACCTGCAGTCCAAATGCCCTCCTGGCCTCTTACCACTCCACTGCCTTTCTCTCCCTCTGGTTATTTGAGTCCAGTACTCTGACCCCCTGCCAATTTTCTCCAAGAAATTGCAGCCCCTCCCACCCATTCCCTGCACCCCCTATCATAGTCATCTCCATTGGCAGAATCTCACCTATCCATTTTTGTGTTGGCCTAGTTCCTACAGTACCCTCTGCTACCCAATAAATATAACATCTCATATAGCTGTTGTTATTCTCCTCAGGGATATGCATCCAAAGTCCCACTCTCTCCCCATTTCTTGAATCCACCCCCACTTCATCATCATCATCCCCTCCACCTTGAACCACAGCTTTCAGCTTGTGTTATGTATATGAGTTCCAACTGTACAGCTCCAAAACATCCATTCAAATCAGGCAATGCCAAACAAGAAAGTAGTGTTGTGGTATTGTGAGTTGACCTAAAACAATGTTGAGTTGAAGTTAGTAATTTATTTTGAAGAAGTTAATTAAGAAGTTGCTTATGGACAAATTTCTCTAATATTTTGGAGGGGGGGGGTGGCAATGGGATGATATTTAGATAGTTCAATGGCAGTATCTTCATCATGCAGAGGAATGATGGATGACTTTTTCCAAAGTGTTGTAACATATGTTTCTGTAATGGATCTTTGAGATAAGGATGCCAGTAGGATAAGATATGGTCTCTCCAGCTAGATTAGGGTATTCAGATGGAAGGTTATCTGTAGAAATTAAGCTGGGTTTAAGCTTGTATGGGAGTTTTATGAGATTTGTGGAGATGAGTTGTAGTAAAAATTTTAGAGAATTTATTGGGGGGTCTTGAGTGGACTCTGGTTTGAGAGAAGATGGGTGAGAATTAGAAGCTGTGTTTTGAGAACAAAGTGCTATAGGGGTGGTGTTGGGAGAATATTGATTTAAGGATATTTGTGGGTTACAATTGTTTATAGTTAGTCTGGCAATACAATCAGGATTAAATATACTGCCAGTTAATGAGATGGTTTATCAGGACGTAGATTAGGGTCATTTTAGTTTCCTGGATTACCCAATGAATTTACAGATGCCTATATTTTATTTTAGTTGTTTTTATTGGTGGCTGGCTTGTATGTCAGTATAAAAGAGTTTTTTGCCTTTAGTAACTTATTTTTTAACCTGATTCGGGAGATGCCTAACGTTTTGTAAATTTAAGCTGTTTTTTTTCTTTAACCATTCGTTTGTACGCTTTATTCATGTGTGTTATTAGTTGCTTATTGACTGCGATAGCCATGCACCATGGCCGATTTTTGTTCTTTTTGTGCAAAGGGGAGATAAACTGTTAAGGATGTTTAGAGATGCAATATTAACATGCTTTACTGCATCAAGTAGCAGAGTTTTTAGCACAGACCAGTTAATTGATTTTAATAAATGATGAAAGGAATGTTGGTTGAATTTAGTTAGGTTGCAGATCATTTTATGGTATATTTTTGGGATATGTGGGAAGTATTTCTAAAGGCATATGCTGGTAGATAGTCACTTAGGGTTTTACGTAGGGTGTCAGCTAATGTAAATTTACTTAGACCTGAGACCAGGATCCAATCAAGTATGGAGACCTGGTTGTAATTTTTTACATATGTATAGTTGGTGTTGTAATGAGTTGTGAGAATCCAAAGAGGGTTATACTGGCTTTTGGGAGGTCACATTTTAGGTTCTGTCAGTTGATTTTAACATCCCTGGGATAATGGTTTTAGGTTCTGTCAGTTGATTTTAACATCCCTGGGATAATGGTTTCTTTGAAATTGTAGCTGATACCAGGATAGAATATCTTCTAGTACTGGGATATGTTACCCAGGAAGAATGTAAATTACAGCAATACATAAACTTTTCATATTATTTACTTTTATGGAGGTGATAAGTATATCAGCATTGTGAAATTTTGGAAGAGAATTTGAGAAGGAAGTACATTTATAGTAGCTAGGGTGAAGCAATACAATTCCACTGGCTTTTTACATATTCTCTCTGCTCTGGTTATGTTATAATTGGGAGGTAGAAATTCAGACTCTTTATAGGTTCATAGATTCATAGGAAAGTACTAGACTAGCTTGCCTTTTGGGTGATTTTAAACCTAGCCAATTTCCCTTTAAAAGTGAAAATCAAATGCTGAGGTTAACACCTTAACCATTATACCAACCTCCAACTCCAACAAAATAGTTTGGGCCCACAGGCCTCAAACTCACATATCTGTATTTGGGAGCTCACTGTTCTTCCATTAGACCACATTATTACAAAAAAAAAAAAAAGAAAAAAGAAAGATCATAGGAAAAGGCACTTGGCCCATAAGGGGAATGAATTGGTGACGTTGGCATTATCGACACCAAGGTTATGAGTTTGTTCCAGGGTTCGAGCCAGGCTTCTGTGGCAACCGAGACATCAGAAGTATATTGTGATATCTAGGCATGAAAGTCTGTGATTTTATTGCAGATGCTATGAAAATTAAGTGTGACCAATTTTAACTTTTTGGTTTCTGTTAAGGTTGTAGGTGAATGTGCAGGACCTGGGTTTGGGTGGATATATCCACACAGTGGAGATAAAAGCGAAAGTAGAACAGAGTCTGATCCCAACAGAGTTTTTATGGGGGAAGTTTGAAACTTGAGAGTAGTGGCCTTAGAGTTTGTACTCAGATGTTTTATTCTGGGAAATGTTAAATAAGCTAGGTGAGATATCACAGTAACTTGCAATTTGGTCATAAAAGGTTGTAGAGATTGTGACAGCACTTTTATTTGTATTGACTGATGTTTTATAGATGGATGTCATATGCTACAGGACAGAAAGAGATACTCTAAGGGAGCAAACTAATAGAAATGTTACTGGAAAGTAGGTCAGTATGATGAAAAAAATGATTCACATGGATAAATTGTATGTATATATGTGGTTAAAAAACAGAAAGAGGTAGAAGAGAAGGGACTATGATGGTTGAAAGATCAAGAAAAAGAAAATAAAGGGTGGTGGGTAGAATTGTAAATTAGGGTTTGTAATGTGTTTGGGATAGGCAAATGTGATACAAGGGTAGAGCAAGGGAAGTATAAATGTAGATGATGGGGGTGGGAATCAAGGGTAGGGTAGGGGACGGGAGTGAGCCTGAGCAGAGCAAGGGAGAATAGAGCGTGTTGCATCAGGCCACAAAAGTGAGTATTGTGAAAAAAAATATATCAGTAAGGGGGATACACATTACTGCTCTTCAGATGTAACTGAAAATTGTATCTGTTTATTCATTATTTAGATAATGCTGACAGCCATATGGCCATGCAAAAGCTTTAATACAGTTTCCCATCCCATACTATTACTTTGACTCAAAAAGAACGGGGCCTGTCAATAATATAATCAATCTGTTTAAAAGTTACCTCATCCACTAAACACAGTGTGCATGCTGTGCTGACAAGTTGTCATCTCCTCAACAAATAACAGTAGGTATGCTACGAGGTTCAATATTAAGACCTTGCTAATATATTTATAAATAAAATACATGCAGTCTGTAACCAGGCAAAACTAATCCAATCTGGAGATGATTCACCACTAGTATATGTAATCTCTTTAAAAAAGGTGGCTCAAAGCTGACCTACAGCATTTCTTTGCAAAAATTGAAAACTGGGTTGAACAATCTAAATTACTCCTAGATCATATTATTCTTACAAACCTTCTACTCTATACTCTTACTTACTTCATTCCTTCCTACATTTATCTCTAGAATCTTTTCCCATCTATCTCCTCCTTCTTCACAATTTCATTCACTTCTAGCCCTTCTCCTTCTTTGATCAGTCTTTAGTCTGCAATGCCAGTTATTGACTAGCGAAAAAAAAAGAAAAAGAAACCTAAACCCTAAAGGGATGGTGTTTTTCTGCAACCTTTTCTATTTTATGTCTTTATTGTGAAACTGCTTACTGAAGTATACAGTTATACTGGTCCACAAATGTATGTCTGTATATTGAATTATGCTCATCTTCCATTGCTCAAAGCAATGATCTATATCTGTGCCTTAGTTTACTATCAGCAGTAACTCCATCACTAAACAGACTTTGCAAAACACTATTGAATGATTTATACCGTATATAAACTTTTAAAAATATCTTTATTCACTAGACTATGTATACACTCATAAAATGCTGTTTTTCTATGATATGTATAGACCTTTATCTAACATGTATCATGTGGAGCTTTTCTCCCCGGGCCTCCACTGAAAAGAAGACTCTGCGTCCAGTCAGACTTTACCTTTTAACAAATGCAATAAATAATAAATAAACTATCCGAGCCTATGGGAGAGCATCTAAAGGAATTTAGACTAGCAGAGCATCAATGTATTTTAGTCAAATAAGTTTAAAAGAAAAGAGAGGGGGTGAGTAGGAAGGGAGCGGGTTTGTCAAGGGGATAAATGGTTAACAGGGATGGGAGGTAGATTGCTGAATTCTTTCTTCACACACATGCACACACAGACTTGCATTCATATGCAAATGCATGCACACGCAGACGCACACACACACACACACACACACACACACACACACACACACACACACACACACACGCACGCACACAAACGCACACACATAAATATGCATAGACATTCACTACATACACTTGCAAACACAGCCATGCATAAATGTATGCACACACACACAGTTAAAAACAAGTGAAATGGAAAAAAGTACAGGAAGGTGCTATGGTGTTTAAGTTTTTCTTGTAGTCTTTACTAATTGGCCATTTATCACTGATATATTTCAGCTTTGTAACTCATTGTTATGGCCTGCAGTAATAAGCTGTATGTAATAAAATATGGTTTACATTCATATGGTTGAGCTCAGATTGCTCGACCATACATTTTACTGATTTTTCTCCGCGAATCCCGTAATGCAGAATGGTCGGAATGTCATAAAAACACTGAATTCGACATTTCTGACTGCTCTACACCCTAAAACAAGTGCTAACATGGGTCAAAAAGGGGATGGGATTTTGCGATTAGCAACACTTGCAATTGCATTTTTGAGATGTTGCTGCACTCCTTTCGGCCATACCCGCTTGACCATCCACCAGTCGATCATATGCATGCACATCATAAAATATGCATTTTACTGGCCTCTGCAATGTACTTCAGTGAGGGCCATGGTCTGGCTACATACCAGAACACTAGGGAAACTGAGGCAGAAGTAACATTATACTGTCCCAGTGCAGTTACAGAACAGTGACAGCTGTCTAGCATGCAGTCTTGGTGTGTCTTTTACACCACACGATGTGTAAGCTAACTTAGTAGAGCATTTAAACAGTACATACAATTCTTTCTGCTGCACAGAGAACAGATGACATCATAGTTTACCTCTTGATTCTGTGCTTAGTTTTCTTGTTTCCTGCAGAGATAGGATGTGAATATATCGAGTTATAATACTCACCATTGATGATTTTTGTCTCTGAACAGAATAATTTATCATAATAATGTCTTCACAAATTGCAGTCACTTTTCTGTAACATATGTAAGCTGTATTTCTTCATTCAGTAATGATTTTTGTCCCTGAATACAGTTTATTTATCCTAATTTGTATATTCATGAATTGCTGCATCTTTCCTTACTCTGCGACCCTACCCTGAGAAATGTGATTTTTTTTGTATTCTGTTGTCTTTTCATACCTACTGACCTGGGTCATGGCTGAAAATGGTCCATAGTTCTGGTCACCTACTAACATAACATAATAACATTAACATAATAACATAACATGACAACATAACAACATAACATAACATAACAACATAACATAACATAACAACATAACATAACATATAACAACACACAACACACAACATAACAACACACAACATAACAACATAACAAAACACAACATAACAACACAACACAACATAACATAACAACATATAACATATAACATAAAATAACATATAACATAACATAACACTATAAGATAACATGACATATAACATGGTATAAAATATAATGGGTGGCATAGTGCTGTACAAATTAGTGAGGGAAGTGGTGATGCAGAGGGTGAGATGAATCAGAGACATAAGCATTGTTGTCATGCTAATGTAAAAATGTGGTGAATGCAATCACCACATAATTCTATGGAATTGAGGTTTCCTATACAAATGAAGCACAGAGGTATGCAAATGATAGCAACAAACACGATGGAGTGATTCAAAATGTACAAAAATAGGTGACTGTATTGCAGCATCCATCTATTCTGAACATCAGGAATTTTTGGTCTGCAGGATGCTGCAATGTTTGCGATAGCAACTGCTATAGGTTCACAGGTAATTACTAGGCATGTGGTCCAAAGTTTTCAAAATTGCCTCACTGCAGTGTCTGGTTAAGTGAGTTGGTCAGAATCACTAAGTAGGCAGAGGGGGTCTATATTAGAATGCTGAATGTTCAAAATTTTGAGTGTTCTAATATTGACCTGTTTTCAGCGAATGCTGAAAATATCGAAGAAACAGAACACCAAATTTTATCCTAGGGAAAGAATTCGGTTGTCCATTTCTGTTGCTTCAGTATTTTCAGCGCTGTGGTGGAAAGTTACTGGTC
The DNA here is from genome assembly GCF_019279795.1 of Protopterus annectens. NCBI lineage: Eukaryota > Metazoa > Chordata > Ceratodontiformes > Protopteridae > Protopterus > Protopterus annectens. The sequence continues at coordinate 164,885,018 of NC_056750.1, read as the reverse complement.
GGGTTCAGGTAAGTGTGCGATTGTGTGGATGTGAGGGTTAGGGCGGGTTAGGTGAGTTATGGGTTAGGGCACGGGTCAGGTAAGTATGCGATTGTGTGGACTTGAGGGTTAGGGTGGGCTAGGTGAGTTAGGGTTAGGGCACGGGTGAGGTGACTGTGCGATAGTGACGGACCTTAGGGTTAGGGTTTGGGTTAAGGTAAGTGGATAGTTAGTGGTGTATGTATAGTTTAGTGTAGGGTTAGGTGTAAGGGTTTAAGTGTATGTGTGTGGATTGCTGTTTGTTTGGTGTGCTTGGGCTTGTGTGTATGTGTTTTGGAACAGCAATTTTTTTCCCTAGGAAAAAATTCACTGTTCTGAATGTTCGATGTTTTAAATTTTCGATTCATAGGGTTTGATATTAGAACACTCGAAATTCTGAATGTTCGGTGTTCTAATATAGACCCGACAGAGGAAGGCTAAGGGAATCAAATCCATGAGTACCAGAAGCAGCTAATTAAAAGTTCATAGCTTTAATCCTCTACACCAACTGTCAGACTGTCAGATTGCTAGACTATAACAGAATAACACATGCCAGTGGCAGTCCTTTAATCCAGTGCTTATGCTGTGGCATGCCATTGTCCTCTGTGCCATTACAAATGGCATCTTCAGTACCTAACCTACCTCCAACTGACTGGCCAGGAGTTTGTAGACTTTTTTTGCATGGGTAGGGAAACCATATGGGATCTTGTTGAATTGTGTTATTCACAAGTGGAATCAAGAGAGATACATACACTGACCATCCCACTGGAGAATGAGGTATATGCAATAATAACCGCTTTAGCTCCAGAGACCTTTTATCAACCTGCCAGGAGGATCACAGGTATCAGCCTTGTATATACTATATACATTCCTTGACATTATGCTGCATCATATGGAGGAGCATATATGGTTCCCAAGGTCTATAGAAGACAGAACTACCACTAAGGTGGCATTGTATACCATTGCCCATTTTGCTGAGGTCAGAGGAGCCATTGATTGGCACCACACATTGCCTTCAAGGCCTTGTGTGGTCCACAAGGTGTCAGATACATCAAGAAGGGCTTCCACACCCTCAATAGTCAAGTGGTGTGCATTGCTCAGGATACCATCTATAATGTTTCCATGTTGCACACCTAGACAGTTCCCATGACTCACCATACCTCTCAACCTCTTACAGCAAGAAATCTGGACAGAGCCATAACTAAATGTGGGGCAAAGGCCCCAAAATAGAGACATTTTCAAATATTGCTCTTACAAACTTAGAATGTTAATAGAATAACAGATTTTGCAATATCACGCATTTTCCGATGGGTATGATGTCTGAAACCCAAATGTCTGTCATTATTTTAAAACTTCAGTCTTTAATGTTTTGCTATTAATTTTCAGAAAACCACAATTTTATGAAAAATGGACCGACAATATGAAGCAAAATCTGGACATTCTGTGAACATCTGTAGAGTTGAGAGGTATGTGACTAACACATGTGGCAACATCCAGCCTATACCAAAGGTTCATGAGGTGGGACTTTACACAGTGTTGCTGAGTTGGCAGGAAATCATTTAGATGAGTACAGAGATCAGTATATACAGTTATCATACAATCAGTTTGCGGGCTGAGTATAATGGTGCCACTGATGTGTGTAGCAGGTGATGCCAGGAATGCATTTACTCTGAGTGGATGAACCCCATCAGTAACACCCAGACTGTGGCAGAGATAGAGTATGATACTGCACACACACAGACATGGTACATGGTTGTTTCTAGTCTAGTCAGGATGAAGTAGACAAACATTGTGGGTTCTGTTCAAGCAGCTTTATTATGTACAAACACATTAGAAATTAAGCTAAATAACTTTAACTTGTATACAAACTAGCTGTCTCATACATAAATGTTCACACAGTGGCTGTACTCACAAAATGGCACTGAAGCTATCATGTGCCTGCTATTTATATGCACGCTCAGGTCTTAGAAATGATTCTTAAAGGTACAGCACACGTTATTCTACATCCTCCCTCTTTGAGAAATGAGTCATGCAATATTGATGACATTGACTGACGTGCAATTGATGCAAAATAATTTTCATCATGCAATTATACAGAACTAGATACATATATACAACTATGTCCAGGTTGCTGTGTATGTCACACTAGGTTTGGAAATATGACCAAATTGTGTGATATAGAAATTGGAATTAGATTTAGAAACTGGGATTGTCTCTGCTGAATATGCAACCATAGGGACATCAGGAACATTATCAGAAATGGTAGTAGGAATCAAACACATTCTGGAACAGGAACATTGTCCAAATTGCTCTGAGATTTAGAGTCTGTATCACAGGAACAATGCTGAGATAGCAGTTCTGATACAGGAAAACTATGTCAATGATTTCTCCTGTACTCCACACCCTCATTTTTCACAAAATAGGATCTTGACTCTGCACATATACTTGTTACTTGACCAATCCAGTCAAAACCTTTCACTGTATCCTCATTGTCTCTCCTTTCAGTGGAAAAAGAAATCTGCTCGATTTTTCGTAATTGGACTTCTGGAAAGAACACTTTCTAAATAATTGGGCTTTGATTGCTTTGTTGTTTTTAGCTTTAGGCCCCAGTAAACTGGAACTAATAGGCAATGTTGTTTCGGTTTGCCTGGGTAGAAGTCTCTGAACAGGTGAGCTAAGTATATCATCACAGGGTATGTTTCTGAGATTGGGTAAATTCAAAAAGACATCTGTGTTATCACGCTTTGACTTCTCAAGTAATTGCTTTGCACTCTGTACTGCACATTCAGCTAGTCCATTTGACTGTGGATATTCTGGACTACTAGTAACATGGGCAGCCTGGGCATAATTCCTTATGTCACAAGATGGATCGCAAACTGGCTCTCAGACAGATCCCATAAAGTAAGAGTAGCGGGATCTTTGTCCGAATCCAGACCAGTAACGAGCGGTGTGACTCAGGGCTCTGTCCTGGGGCCCCTCCTGTTTGGCATATACTTCTCAGAAGTACAGGCAAGCATGGAAGGGCTGTGGCTGATTAAGTTTGCAGATGACTGCAAACTGGGTGCTATAATAGAGTCTCCGGCTGACATGGAGATCCTCCAGAAGGGCCTAAATGAGACTGATGCATGGTGTCAATACCATGGTCTCAAGCTAAATGCAAACAAATGCATGGTAATCCCCTTTGGAAAAAACAGAGTACCCACAAACTACAACATAGGAGGTAATCCCCTGAAATCTGAAGAAGAAATAAGGGATCTAGGGACCCAAGTAGATAGTCAGCTTTCCTTTGATAACCATGTTGCCAAAGTGGTTAGAAAATCCTTGTATGTGACCCATCTGATCACGAAAGGGTTCGCATCAAGATCTAAGGATGTAATGGTGCCCCTCTACTCTTCCCTCATCAGACCCATTATTGAGTACAATGCACCAATTGGAATGTACCTGGCTAGACATCTCCAGCAGCTGGAGAGACCACAGAGGTACCTAACCAAGAGGATTACTGGCCTCAAACAGTTGCCCTATGCAGCACGATTGAAAAAGCTAAAACTGTTCTCTGTTGCATACCGCCTTCTCAGAGGTGATCTCTGTCTAACGTACAGAGCCATGTCCAACCCAGAATTGTTGAACATGCTCCAGCTTAGCAAAACCAAATCTACTCGAGCTACACGCTCTAGGGATATAAACCTCAACACAACAATGAATAGAACATGCTGGAGGGATAGATTCCCTTCACAGAGACTTCCCTTACTATGGAACAGGGTCCTGATCTACATAAGACAGAGCCTCTCACTATCACTCTTCAAGAGGAACCTTGATGAGTGGATGGGTAACAGAAAGTTCACACCGGGGATCACACCAACAGCACTACTAGATAGGGGCCAAGGGTACTAGCTGCTAGTACAAGGGTCTAGGGAACTACTAAAGGGGCGGTGAATACCGCACAACATGGCTGGGCTAATATATGCCTTCAGGCAGATAGCCCAGTGCCAACCTATGAACCTATGAACCTATGAACCTATGTACAAAGTCCCATTCTCTTCCAAATTTCTGAAACAACTGACTGGTAAATTGGGTACCATTATCAGAGGTAAGCTTTTGTGGACTTCCGTGGACTGAGGAATGATGGTTCAACTTAGTAATAGCAGTAGTGGAAGTGAGGTTAGGCAGTAGATTGATCTCAATCCAGTTTAAATAAGAGTCTACCAGTACTAAGTAATGTTGATTGTTCCACTCAAATATCTCAGTGGCTACTGTTGACCAAGGTAGTTCAGGAACTTAATTTAGCTGAAGTGGTTCTTTCTGCAAATGTGGTTTAGTACTATTGCATACTGAACAAGAAGAAAGTAGTTTATCAATGTCTTTTGCTAGAGACGTCCAAAATGCTAGTCCTCTTGCCCTTCTTTTGGTAGCTTTTGAACCTGGGTGACCATGATACATAATCTGGATGTATTTGTGCTGTAAGGAAGGGGGAACAACAATTTTAGGACCTTTGAAAATAATGCCATCTTCCATCAACATCTCATCTCTGTAAGGAAAGTAGGGTTGCACTTCTGGTGGTACACTAGATTGCTCTGATGGCCATCCAACATTAATGTAGTAATTGAGCTTTTGCAAAACTGGATCAATTTTTGTGTGATCTCTTAGCTCAAGTCTTGTGGTAGAAATATTACACACTTCCATGACATAGAAGTCAAAAGTATCTGCGTCAAGCTGTTCCGTTGTATTTCTGGGTGATCTGGATAAGGTATCAGCCAGATAAAGAAGTTTGCCTTTCATGTAGACCATTTTAAAGTTATACTTTTGCAATTTAAGCATCATTCTTTGTAATCTTGCTGGAGCTGAATGCACAGGCTTCTTTAGAATAGTTACTAGAGGTTGGTGATCAGTTTCAATCTGAATAGCTCGACCATCAATATAATCATGAAACTTGGAACATGCAAACACTGTAGCCAAAAGTTCTTTCTCAATCTGAGCATATTGCATTTCAGTTTGGGTAAGTGTTCTAGATGCATAGGCTACCGTTCTACTCTCTTGAAGAATGACTGCACCAAGACCAAATCTTGAAGCATCACAGGAAAGAGTTACTGGTTTATTGATATCAAAGTATCTTAATGCAGGTGGAGTAGCAATTTTCTGCTTAAGGTCTTCAAATGCTTTCTGGTGATGTTCTAACCATAACCATGTATCATTCTTATGTGTTAGCATTCTCAAAGGCACTGTCAAGTCAATGAAGTCTGGTATAAACTTGCCTCAATAGTTGACCATACCAAGAGCTTGCACATTATCTGGTGTTGACATCTCAAGAATGGCTGCTTGCTTGGATGGGTCTGGTCTCAAGCCAATGCTAGTAAATAAATGACCAACATATGCAACTTCTGGTACTATGAATTTGCACTTTAGAGGACTGAGCTTTACGTTCACTTCACATGCTGTGTCTAGAACTCTCTTTAGATTTCTGTCATGCTCTGCTTCACCATTGCCTCTGACTAACACATCATCTACTATTACGACACAAGGATAACCTGAAAAAATTTGCTCCATTGCACGCTCGAAGACTTCACTTGCAGAATTTATTCCAAATGGCATCCTGAGAAATCTGTATCTTCCAAATAGGGTAATGAATGTAGTCAGTAATAAAGGTTTGCAATAAAGCGTCACTTGCCAAACTAAACTTTTTGCATCTAAGACAGAAAAAAAAGTGGCATTAGGTATTAAAGCTGCGACTTCCTTGATTGTATGCATAGGATGATGAGGTCTTTTTAATGCTTTGTTCAAATCTCTTGGGTAAATGCATATTCTGATTTTGTCTGAGCCTTTTTTGTGACCTGCTACCATGGATGACCCCCATTTGGTAGGTTATGTAACTGGACAAATTACACCTTGCTGCACCATTTTGTCCATCTCTGCTTTGACTTTATGCTGATTGGTTATTGGAACTTTTCTTGCTGGTCTGACCACTGGACTGATCTCTGTGTCTAATTCACAGAATATACAACTAGACGTTTGCCCAGCTTGTCATTGAAAATAGCATACTCTGAAAAAATAGTGTTAGTGAAGCTGGAACTGGGACGTGCTTATTTGATGAACTTCATTGGTAAAAGAAAGCAGATTCATTCTCAAACTGTCTCTGAGACACAATAATGACTGCAGAGGTCTTTGGACGACATAAAATAATAAGCTATAACAGTTCTTGGCCACATAACATGAAAGCACTACTGAGCCTTTGGTTTGAATTTCTTTACCTCCATAAGCAACACGTTTTGCACAGCTGGTCACATTTAGTTGTTCACCAGCTCTCACTTTAGCAAAAGGATCTGCAGACATAGCATTACACTTTGAACCAGTGTCTACTTTGAGCTCAGTGGGTTTATCATTGATCCGGACAGTAGAAAAACACTTCATTCTTTGCCAATAAATCTACTGCATCAATTCTTTCACCAACTACTGACACACCATCTACATAGAAAGCAGACTGTTGCAGTTCTACTTGATCAATTTGCTTTTTCGAATGACCCTTCTTTATAACAATATGAGGCATTACTTGATTTACAAAATTTTTTAAAATGGTTCCATTTCTTACATTTATGGAACCGCTAACCAAATGCTAAGCACTTTTCTCTTTTAGACTCATGGTTGGCACCACAATTACGATAGATAACAATAAAGCTTGCCTTGGGTTTTGCTGACTCACCCTTGTACTCCACTTAGCATGCTCTTTTAACTGAACTAGTTTTAGAACTTGCTGGAAGATAGCAGGGCCTCCCAGGAAAACCCACAGGGGCTACAGCTGCCATGTGCTTAGGCCTGTTTCTGCCTGCCACATGTTGCATGCTGTCTACATTTGCTCTGGAGCCTGCTGAAACCATGCTCTTATCACTTGAAAGCATATTCATGTGCCTTTCTGTAACTTCATGGATTTATCTAATCTCAGTAGCTTTGCTCAGCATTAAATCACTGTCATGAAGCAAAATCTTTCTCACAGCAGCACTATTAATACCACACATGAGCCTGTCCTTTATTAACTCATCTTTTAAATCACCAAACTTACACATTTTGGCTTTGTTCCTCAGGCCAGTAATATAAGCTGCAAAAGTTTCTCCTTGCTTCTGATCTCTTGTATAAAACAAATACCTCTCTAATGTAACATTAGTCTGGGGGTTACACATCCCTCTGAATTTGTGCTTCAAACACTCAGGGTCTTTCCTTGATTCAGCCTGTACAATAATACAATTTTCCCCTTCACCTTCATATACTGCTGGTGCATATAGAAATGAATGCTCCCTTTCAGTGGCCTCTGACCCTGCTAGGTTTAGCAAAATGAATGCCCTGGTGTGTGTATCTTTATCAGAATAAGCTGCTTGTATGAATATATTGTACCCCTGCTCAAATATTCTCCAATTCTCTGCAATATTCTGATCAAATACAAGAGGTAGTGGGTTTTCAAAATCCGTCTGCCATATTAATACATCTTCGTGAAGTCTTTTGCCAGTATGCACAAACACACACATATATACATATCCCAGGAATTTATGCCAGTACTTGTAACTATGTTCAATAGCACAACAAACATCTGTATAACTGAACTTAGTGAAATACATTTCCTGGGCACTGTAATAATCTTGAAATCACTGTACGGTAAAAGTCACCTCTTATCAGTGTAAGAAACATTTCAAATAACTGAACTGTGTGAATGAACTGGGCAAAAGAAGCTCAGAGTAAGAAACATTTTGAAGCAACTGCACTTTGCGAATCAACAGTACACAGCACACTAAAATTCCCCCAAATGGCTGCACGTTGATTAACAGCTCAGTATAGTGCAAGAAACACTCTGTAATGGCGGTACTCTGCGAATAGACTCACCCAGCACAAGAAACGTTTCGAAATGGCTGTATTTGACTGCACTTTACGAAACAGTGGCACTTTGCACACAACAAACTCTTTGGAATAAATGCACAGTAATAAACACTCACTGTAAGCACTTTTACACACTTTGAGATACTTCAAATAACTCTAGTTATACTATTCAGAGCTCTAATCAATGCGAAGCAGTAGCTTATGCCAAAATGCAGTAATTTGCCAAAAAAAATGCAGTCACCTTGCTTTATTTATATTTAATGTGCCCTTTTTGCCCTTTGTTATATTTGTTTTGCTCATTTAATCTCTTTTCATGCCCATTATATTTTCTTGTGCTCGTTTTAACTCTAAACATGCCTGTTTTACTTTAAACATGCTTGCTTTGCAATTCTGAGGCAATTCTAACCCCCTTATGTGCTTTTCTAATGCTTGTTTTCTCAAATATCTTAATTTCAAAATTTTGTCTGATTAATAAGCTTTTTATGCTTCTTGTTTGCTTAATAAATGTTTTCGTGCTATTTGTTTGCTTAGTAATGTGTTTTGTGCCCTTGTAATGATCTGTTTTATCTTTCTTAATAAATAAATTGTTCATGCAAGTTTTCATTACCTTTAGCTCATTTCTGGCCCTTTTTTGCTCTAGGTTCTTAGTTTGCCTTCACTGTTAACTTTACACCTTGTGGGCTCTGAAAAGCAGTCTCTGGAATCCCGGTTCTGACACCATGTCACTCGTCTGGTCAGGATGAAGTAGACGAACACTGTGGGCTCTGTTCAAGCAGATTTATTATGTATAAGCACATTACAAATGAAGCTAAATAACTGTAGCTTATATACAGACTAGCTGTCTCATACATGGATGTTCACACTCTGGCTGTACTCACAAAATGGCACTGAAGCTAGCACATGCTTGCTATTTATATGCACATTCAGGTCTTAGAAGCACCTCTTAAAGGAAAAATGCACCTGTTGTTCTAGAATTGTGGAATATGTTTTTAGACAACTAAAACGATACTTCTGCCTTGATGCATCTACTGAAGCACTATAGTATTCTCCTGAAAGTTGATGACAGATGTCTGTCATGTATTACATAACACGGTTGTGCAAAAACAGCAACAGCAGCAAGCAGACATCACAACAGAGCCTACCATACCTGCTGGGTAGAGACCAAGAATCATGATGAACAGTTGGGGGATGCACAGGCAGCAATAACACCACATGAGGCAGATGTGGGAGTAATACATATAAGCATTACCATGGAAGTGGTGTCTGGTTTGCAACTATGGGCTGTGATACAAGCAACATAAAATAAAATGACACATGCATTATCAGACCCAGGCTATCCAAGACAATGCATGGACTGGCCATACTGTGTATCAGATATGAAGTCACATTGGGGTGGGCAGAGCACAGTCAACATTATTTGCACAGGTGGGGGGAGTGGACAGTGACTGCTGACAGTGATGCTGTTATATGGGCCATTGTCAAGGGAGACAGATGCAGCCATGCAGCCTGGTGGCATGTTGTGTGGAGTGCAGGATCACATCTTCCAGTGGTAGGGCGGAACACATGTGGCAGTCATGCAGCCTGATAGCATGTTGTGTGGAATGTGGGATCACATTTTACAGTGGTAGAGTGGAACAGATGTGGCAGCTATGCAACCAGGTAGCATGTTGTGTGGAGTGTGGGATCACATCTTCCAATGGTAGGGTGGAAATGCCATGTCAGAAAGATTGGCAATATGTACTGTGCTGGTCTGGGGTCTATATCAAATTGTTGAAACAACAAAAGGTTGAATACCTCTTCAATGACCACTAGTTGATGAACTCAGAATCCATTGAATGATCATTTCCACAGTAAGTAACCAGTGGGCCATCATCGGGAATTTGCCATTTTCCCCACTGTAGTATGATCTTGGAGTTGGTATATTTAGCTGGGGGGTGTGGGGGTGCAGCCCCCACTTTGGGGGGCTGCGTCAGCTTGGGTTTTACATTTTGCTATTTTTGTTGCAGTCGGTATGTTGTACAATCTGTTACTTACCTTGGGAAAGATTTTCATGGTAGCGATCATTTGATGGATTCACATTTGACAAATATAGGTTGATGAAGAGGTATTTGACCTTTTGTGGTTTTGATTATATGATATAGACCCAGTGGACTGTGGTCTTGGAGGTCAATATGGTATAAGGTGGAGATGGTGTAGAACTATGGGTGCCTCCCATGTTAGGAGGCAGCAGAATTACAGCATCTACCACTTGGATGAAAGCCATAAGTAGGCATGGCATTTTATCTGCCCAAAGCAGATAGTAGAACTGCAGGACAAACAACATATGGCCTAGTGAGGTGTCCCAGAAGTGAAGCCTAAGGACCATTAGTGGCCAGGAATATGAGATCTGCCATGCCCAAGAGCAGTGGCCTCTGTGGCCAAGCCAGCACAGATGATGTGGCAGAAATGGATGTATCTTCTGTGTATCCTCAGTCTGTGACTGGCTGCCTCAGATCTTGACAATTCTAAGTTTATAGAGAGTGTGGCCCATAGGGCAGACAGCATGGCATTTACTATGTGCCTCATGGAAAGTCCAGTGGATGTAGTTTTAGCTGCCAGTGAACTGAGTAGCACCATCTAATCCCAGTCCTTATACTCTATGTCACTGTGTAGAAGCTGGATGTCATTCCACGAGCCATGCAGTGGCTCTCATTATCATTCATGTCATGCAGCACACTGACCATCTCGATAAGAGTATTGCTAGCAGATGTTCTGCCTGCATCACTGACCAGCATATCAGCTAATTAATGCTAAGGGTTTCACCCAATTTAGGGAAAAAAATGGAGTCATGATGCTGCTGTGGGCCACTATGCCTCTCTCCTGTGGGATGCATGTGATTGCCAAAGACAGTGGAGCTCACAAATGACATCTTGGCTGGGGACGCCTGTGTAGCCAAGGTGGGATCACAGTTACGGATGTCCACCAAACACTGGTGGGGCTGGATGTTTTCTCCTATCCCTTCATAGGCTCCAAATATGTGGGAGATGATTGTGAGTCCTCCGATATTACTGACACACACACACACACACACACACACACACACACACACACACACACACACACACACACACACACACGCGCACGCACACACACACACACAGGCAATCTTGCAAATTATGCAGATGATCATGCATGTGCACACATATAAACGCAGGTATACTCACATTCACAGGCATGCATGCTCACAAACACAACACACCACACAAGCTTTGCTAACTGAAATCAGAAGTAGGCTATGTAATTCCCAGAAGGTGGTAACTTTGCTTGTGTCAGCCATTCCTGCCCTGCTTAAGCATTTGTATCTCATTAGGGCCACGTACTTTATGATGGAACTTTTTGCTCCACTGTGTCTATTAGACCAATTAGCATGTGTAGCATGACAGACTGCAGGATACCATTGTATCAGTGCAATATGGGTGATTCTGAGTTGCACTGCAATGACCTCTGGGAAAGTTTCAGTACTTTGCTTGTTTGATACCATGTTATATCAGTTTATATATATATATATATATATATATATATATATATGTTGTGTCTTTTGGCTTTTCCCAGTTAGTGGTCGCCATAGCGGAACTCCGGTCTGCTAATGATTGGCAGTAGATTTTTACGTGCCGAGTTGCCGGCCCTGATGCACAACCTTCAATGAAGGTACGCCCATTCACACATGTCTCCACACAGAAGAGGCTCTAGCTGAGAATCGAACAGGACAACGTCTTACTGTGAGGCGACAATGCTACCGCAAAACCACCACAGCAGTCTATATATATATATATATATATATATATATATATATATATATATATATATATACATACAGATCTGTCCACACATACATATGTCTCTCTATGTGTAGATGTTCTTGTGAGTCTGTTTATGTGTATGTGTGTGTGTGTGCATGTGTGCATTTGTGTGTATGTATGCAGTTGACAAGCGATGTCTGAGTATGATGTTTAAAGTGTGACAATGGCAGATTTATTACTGCTGTAGCTCTGGCAGTTGAGTCTATCTGGAATGGTTGGCCACCTCCTGGATCTGTTTTCCAACAATGTCAGAAGTCAATTATAGCACATAGCTTCCCATTCTGTGATTTGTGTTAACAGTGTTATTTTTACAGTATTGTTGATTTTTATGTTTTTACATCCACAGTAAGCTTGACGCACAAATATATATTGTTTATGCAGCCATATAACTGTCTTGTTTCTGAATTTCACAGATTTTCCTCTATTTTTTTGCACACCAGGGCTATGCAACATATGCTGTATCTATGAATCACACACACTTCTTCAGTTCTACTACTTTTCTAGTAGTTTAGATAGCCTACCATTTACTCAGCATAGTTTTTATCCTTCTTTACTATAATCTGACTGTTTATTATGAGGTGTATATTCATTTTGCTGTGTGTAGCATTGAGAAGAGTATCTAGAAAAATCCGACATGTAGCACCTTAAAGTTACCTACATTAAATGTGGGAGTTAAAGAACCCAACCAGTACATT